>NC_135996.1:2678383-2703383 GCF_053455715.1 Rhinoraja longicauda
CCTGTTTTGACCATTGTAGATGGAGCCCACACACACACACACACACACACCCCACCATTGTAGATGGAGCCCACACACACACACCCCACCATTGTAGATGGAGCCCACACACACACACACACACCCCACCATTGTAGATGGAGCCCACACACACTACAACACTCCCCACCATTGTAGATGGAGCCCACACACACACACACCCCACACTCCCCACCATTGTAGATGGAGCCCACGCACACACACACACCACACTCCCCACCATTATAGATGGAGCCCACACACACACACCCCACACTCCCCACCATTGTAGATGGAGCCCACACACACCACACTCCCCACCATTGTAGATGGAGCCCACACACACACACCACACTCCCCACCATTGTAGATGTGGCCCACACACACACACACCCCACACTCCCCACCATTGTAGATGGAGCCCACACACACACCACACACCACACTCCCCACCATTGTAGATGTGGCCCACACACACACACACCCCACACTCCCCACCATTGTAGATGGAGCCCACACACACACACCACACTCCCCACCATTGTAGATGGAGCCCACACACACACCACACACCACACTCCCCACCATTGTAGATGGAGCCCACACACACACACACCACACTCCCCACCATTGTAGATGGAGCCCACACACACACACCACACTCCCCACCATTGTAGATGGAGCCCACACACACACACACCACAACACTCCCACCATTGTAGATGGAGCCCACACACACACACACACCACACTCCCCACCATTGTAGATGGAGCCCACACACACACCACACACCACACTCCCCACCATTGTAGATGGAGCCCACACACACACCCCACACTCCCCACCATTGTAGATGGAGCCCACACACACACACACACCACACTCCCCACCATTGTAGATGGAGCCCACACACACACCACACACTCCCCACCATTGTAGATGGAGCCCACACACACACACCACACACCACACTCCCCACCATTGTAGATGGAGCCCACACACACACCACACACCACACTCCCCACCATTGTAGATGTGGCCCAGTCCTTCACACACACCACACTCCCCACCAAAGATACTAGAGGAGCAAGATAGACCACTCGACCCTAAAACCCGTAGCACGTCACGGTGCCATTTTAGTATGCAGAAACTGGCAGAAACATTTTAAAAGAAAAATAACAAAACTCTGTGAATTGATAGCTGAGATATATTCTGCATTTTAATGGTATCATCACACATACTGTTCCCCCAAAACACTGATTACACTTCAAGAGGCAGAACGGACAGCGGTTTTGCCTACTAAAATGGCTGGTTTTGCCTACTAAAATGGCTGGATTAGCCTACTAAAATGGTGGGGTTAGCCTACTAAAATGGCGGGGTTTTGCCTACTAAATTGGCAGGGGGTTGCCTACCAAAATGGGTGGTTTGCCTACTAAAATGGCGGGTTTGCCTACTCAAATGGCTGACTTTGCATACTCAAATACCCGGTTTTGCCTACTAAATGGCCGGTTTTGCCTACTAAAATGGCGGGGTTTGCCTACTAAAATGGCGGGGTTTGCCTACTAAAATGGCGGGGTTTGCCTACTAAAATGGCGGGGTTTGCCTACTAAAATGGCGGGGTTTGCCTACTAAAATGCCGAGTTTTGCCAACTAAAATGGCCGGTTTTGCCTATTAAAATGGCGGGGTTGTCTACTAAAATGGCTCCTTTGAGTACTTCACTTCAGTATTGGCGATTTTGACGGAGTGGTCCATCTTGCTCCTCTAGTATCTTTGCTCCCCATCATTGACTCCGTCTCCACTTCACGCTGCCTCGGGTTAAAGCAGCTGACATAATCAAAGGCTTGTCCCTGTCCCACCCCAGTCGTTCCTTCTCCCTGCTCCCGAAGGTAGAAGGTGCAGCAGCTTGAAAGCGTGAACCACCAGACTCAGGAACAGCTTCTCCCCCTCTGTTATCAGGCTTCTGAACGGCCCTTCCATAAGCCAGGGTCCTGTCTGATTCACCTCTACCCCATTGTGGACATTGGACTGTGTCTCTGGAACTGGTGCGCTACAATGCTGAGAACTACAGTCTGCACTCTGTATTTCCCCTTGGCTCCACCTGTTGTACTGGTGTTTGTACTGATAGCATTGATGCGTGGGATTCACTCAACTGATTGGAAAACATACCTATTGCGTTTGAGATTGACTTGAGATTAAGATCTTGGAGAGATACAACGCGGAAACAGGCCCTTGGACCCATCGAGCCCGCACCGACCAGCGATCCCCGCGCACTGACACTATCCTACACATTGTGGCATTGAGAGAGAGGGGGGGGAGAGAGAGAGGGGGGGAAAGAGAGGGGGGGAGAGAGAGGGGGGTAGAGGAGGAGAGAGAGTGGGGAAAGAGGGGGGAGACAGAGAGGGGGGGAGAGAGAGGGGGAAAGAGGGGGGGGAGAGAGAGGGGGAAAGAGGGGGAGACAGAGAGAGGGGGGAGAGAGAGAGCGGGGAAAGAGAGGGGAGACAGAGAGAGGGGTGGAGAGAGAGGGGGAGAGAGAGGGTGGAGAGAGAAGGGGGGTGGAGAGGGGGAGAGAGAGGGTGGAGAGAGAAGGGGGTAGAGAGGAAGGGGGAGAGAGAGGAAGGGGGAGAGAGAGGAGGGGGGAGAGAGGGGGAGAGTGACAGGAGGGGGGAGAGAGAGAGGGGGGAGTTCATAAGTTATAGGAGATGAGGCCGTTCGGCCCATTGAGTGTACTGCGCCAGTCAATCATGACTGAATCCTCACTCTCCCCCCTCTCTCCCCCCCCTTCTCTCTCCCCCCTTCTCTCTCCCTCTCTCTGCCCCGCCAGCTTGTTGAACAATGAGGGCTCTTTGCTGGCGTACTCTGGGTACGGGGACACTGATGCACGGGTGACGGCCGCCATCGCCAGCAACATCTGGGCAGCGTACGCCAGGAATGGGCACCTGGCCTTCAACGAGGACCCACTGCGCTTCATCCTCATGGACTGCATGGTGGGCACCGAGGGGGAGGGAGAGGGGGGAGGGAGAGAATGGGGGGATGGGGAGGGGGGAGGGAGAGAATGGGGGGATGGGGAGGGGGGAGGGAGAGAATGGGGGGATGGAGGGAGAGGAGGGAGGGAGGGTGGAGATGAGGAGGGGGAGAGATGAGGGAGGGAGAGGGGGGAGAGAGGGAGAGAATGGGGGGATGGGGAAAGAGGGCGGAGGGAGAGGATGGGGAGGGAGGGAGGGAGGGTGGAGATGAGGAGGGAGGAGAGGGGGTGGGGAGGCGGAGAGTGGAGAGGGGGAAAGGGAGAGAGGGGGGTGGGGAGGGAGGGAGGGTGGAGATGAGGGGGGTGTGGGGAGAGAGGGAGGGTGGGGATGAGGGGGGGATGGGGAGGGAGGGAGGGTGGAGATGAGGGGGAGGGAGGAGAGCGGGGTGGGGGAGGCGGAGAGGGCGGAATTAGAGAGGGTGAGGGGGGATGGAGAGGGAGGAGGGGACAGAGGTGGAGGGAGGGGAAGGGGGAGAGCTTCACCCTCTGGGACTGCATGGTGGACACCGGGGAGGAATAGGAGAGAGGGAGGGAGGGAGGGGAGGTGGAGAGAGGGAGGGGGATGGGAGAGGTGGAGAGATAGGGAGGGAGAGTTTGGGAAGGGGACGGAGAGGGAGAGAACTAGAGGAGGGGGAGGTGGAGGGGAGAGTGGGAATGAGTGGAGGGGAGGGGGAGAGGTGGAAGGGAGGGAGAGGGGGAAGGGGAGGAGGAGAGGAGGGTAAGTGAGGGAGGGAGGGATGGATGGAGCTGGAGGGATGGTGGGGAGGGGAGGGATGGATGGGGGAGGGAGGGGTGGATGGTGCGGGTAGAGGAGGGGGGATGGATGGAGAGGGGAGGGAGGGATGGAGGGGAGAGGAGGGAGGGAGGGATGGATGGAGGGGACGGATGGATGGTGGGGGGAGGGGAGGAATGGATGGAGAGGGGAGGGAGGGATGGAGAGGGGAGGGAGGGATGGATGGAGGGGGAGGGGATGGATGGTGGGGGGGGATGGATGGAGAGGGGAGGGAGGGATGGATGTTTAGAGGGGTGTGTTGCCTGTGCTGACCCGGTGCTGGCCCTACAGGAGGGCCGAGTGGCCATCACGAGGGTGGCCAACCTGCTGCTGTGTATGTATGCCCGGGAGACTGTGGGCTTCGGCATGCTGCAGGCCAAGGTAGGACAGGGGAGGGGGGGGGGAGGGGGGGAGGGGGTGTGGCGTGGGGAAGGGGAGATGGGGAGGGAGAGGAAGTTGGAGTGGGGAGAGATAGAGAGTGGAGGGGGAGAGAGAGGAGGGTGGAGAGGGAGAAGGGAGGGGGGGAGAGAGAGCGGGAAGGGGGAGGGGGAAGGGGAGATGGGAGGGGGAGGAGAGGAGGGAGAGGGGAGATGGGAGGGAGAGAGAGGAGGGGGAGGGAGATGGAGGGAGGGAGAGAGAGGAGGAGGAGGGGGAGGGAGAGGGAGGGAGATGGGGAGATAGAGGGAGATGGAAGGGGGGAGGGAGATGGAACGAGAGGGGAGAGGGTGAGGGAGAGAGAGAGGGGGGAGAGAGATGGGAGGGAGATGGGAGGGGGGAGGGAGATGGAACGAGAGGGGAGAGGGTGAGGGAGAGAGAGAGGGGGGAGAGAGATGGGAGGGGGAGCAGGAGAGAGGGAAGGAGATGGGAGGGGGGAGGGACTCGGGGAGATGGAAGGGGAGAGGGTGAGGGAGAGAGAGAGAGGGGGGAGGGAGTGGGGGGGAGTGAGGGGATGGGTGGGGAGAGGGTGAGGGAGAGAGAGAGAGGTGGGGGGAGAGGGAGAGAGAGAGAGAGGAGGGGGGAGGGAGTGAGGGGATGGGTGGGGATGGGTGGGGGTAGAATAGAGGAGACCCCCATAGCCTCAGTATAAAAGGATGTGGTTTTAAAAATACCCGTGGACTGCCTGTCAAATATCCCCCACCTGAGTAACTGTGGCCCTGGTTTTCATAAGTGATACGAGCAGAATTAGGCCATTCGGCCCATCAAGTCCACTCCGCCATTCAATCGTGACTGATCTATCTCTCCCTCCCAACCCCATTCTCCTGCCTTCTCCCCATAACCCCTGACACCCGCACTGATCAAGAATCTATCCATCTCCCCCTTAAAAATACCCACTGACTGTGGCCTCCACAGCCATCTGTGGCAAAGAATCCCACAGATTCACCACCCTCTGACTAAAGAAATTCCTCCTCATCTCCTTCCTAAGGGAACGTCCTTTAATTCTGAGGCTGTGCCCTCTGGTCCTAGACTCTCCCACTAGTGGAAACATCCTCTCCACATCCACTCTATCCAGGCCGCTCACTGTTCTGTACGTTTCAACCAGGTCCCCCCTCCTCCTTCTAACTCCAGCG
Source organism: Rhinoraja longicauda (assembly GCF_053455715.1). Taxonomy (NCBI): domain Eukaryota; kingdom Metazoa; phylum Chordata; class Chondrichthyes; order Rajiformes; family Arhynchobatidae; genus Rhinoraja; species Rhinoraja longicauda. Next base: position 2,683,766 of record NC_135996.1, read on the forward strand.
AGTACAGGCCCAGTGCCCACAAACGCTCATCGTACGTTAACCCACTCATTCCTGGGATCGTCTTGTAAACCTCCTCTGGACCCTCTCCAGAGCCGGCACATCCTTCCTCAGATATGGAGCCCAAACTGCTCACAATGTTCCAAATGTGGCCTGCCCAGCGCCTTATAGAGCCTCAGCATTACATCCCTGTTTCTGTATTCCAATCCTCCCGAAATAAATTCCTTAACTTGAAGCGTAGTAGCACCTAAGGCCAAGGCGGGAAACCGTTTAACAGGTGATTAAGAAGGTTAAGTATGTTAAATCGTTGGGTATTAATAGTGAGGTTGCAAGATGGATTCACAATGGCTGAATGGGAGATACCAGAGGGTAACGGTTGACAATTGTATGTCAGGTTGGAGGCCAGTGTCTAGTGGAGTGCCCCAAGGATCTGTGTTGGGTCCACTGTTGTTTGTCATTTACATTAATGATCTGGATGATGGTGTGGCAAATTGGATTAGTAAATATGCAGATGATACTAAGATAGGTGGAGTAGTTGATAGTGAGGTAGATTTTCAAAGTCTACAGAGAGACTTGGGCCTTTTGGAAGGGTGGGCTGAAAGATGGCAGATGGAGTTTAATGCTGATAAGTGTGAGGTGCTGCATTTTGGTAGGACAAATCAAAATAGGACGTACAGGGTAAATGGTAGGGAATTGAGGAATGCAGTGGAACAGAGGGATCTGGGAATAACTGTGCATTGTTCCCTGAAGGTGGAATCTCATGTGGATAGGGTGGTGAAGAAGGCGTTTGGTATGCTTGCCTTTATAAATCAGAGCATTGAGTATAGAAGTTGGGATGTAATGTTGAAATTGTACAGGGCATTGGTGAGGCCGAATCTGGAGTATGGTGTGCAGTTCTGGTCGCCAAATTATAGGAAGGATGTCGGACAAAATGGAGAGGGTACAGAGGAGATTTACTAGAATGTTGCCTGGGTTTCAGCACTTAGGCTACAGAGAGAGGTTGAACAGGTTGGGTCTTTATTCTTTGGAGCGTAGAAGGTTGAGGGGGGACTTGATAGAGGTTTTTAAATTTTGAGAGGGACGGACAGAGTTGACGTGGGTAGGCTTTTCCCTTTGAGAGTGGGGAAGATTCCAACAAGGGGACATAGCTTCAGAATTGAGGGACAAAGGTTTAGGGGTAACATGAGGGGGAACTTCCTTTACTCAGAGGGTGGTGGCTGTATGGAATGGGCTTCCGGTGGAAGTGGTGGAGGCTGGCTCGATTTTATTATTTAGAGTAAATTGGATAGGTATATGGATAGGAGGGGATTGGAGGGTTATGGTCTGAGTGCAGGTAGATGAGACTAGGTCAGGGAGAATGGTCGGCGTGGACTGGTAGGGCCGGACAGGCCTGTTTCCATGCTGTAGTTGTTATATGTTATGTTTAGTTTAGAGATGCAGCGCAGAAAACAGGCCCTTCGGCCCACCGGGCCCCGCGCCGACCACCGGGCCCCGCGCCGACCACCGGGCCCCGCGCCGACCAGCGATCCCCGCACACTAACACTATCCTACACACACTAGGGACAATTTATATTTATACCAAAGCCAATTAGCAGACAAACCTGTACGGCTTTGGGGAACAGGAGGATTCTCGGCCTGGGGGGGGGGGGGGGGGGCTAGCAGGGAATTGATGGGTGGAACGGTTGACGTGGTGCGTCTGACTCTCTTTTCCCCCCCCCCCCCCCTTTTCCCGCAGGCCGAGGCTTTAGTCCAGTACCTGGAGGAACCCCTCACCCAGGTGGCCGCATCGTAGGTGTGGGGGGAACGTTAAGGTGACGCCCCAGAAAAATGGAGGCTCTTCGGCAGGGTGATGGGTTGTTTGGTTTAAGAGCGTCACCTCGGATCGCGACCCCAGGCCTTGTTTCAAAACTGCCGGATATTAATGCTTAGCTTGTTCTTTGTGAAACAATAAACGTGTGGAGGAAATGGGACGGAGGGACTGATTATGTTGCGGGACCCTGAACAAAATGGCTCCCTGCGCCACAGGAAGTGGAGTTGGCGGCGTTTTAGTTTAGTTCCGCTTAGTTTAGAGATACAGCGCGGAAACAGGCCCTTCGGCCCACCGCGTCCGCGCCGACCAGCGATCCCCGTACATTAACACTATCCTACACCCACTAGGGACAATTTTTACATTTACCAAGTCAATTAACCTACATACCTGTACGTCTTTGGAGTGCGGGAGGAAACCGAAGATCTCGGGGGGGAAAACCCACGGAGGTCACGGGGAGAACGTGCAAACTCCGTACAGACGGCGCCCGTAGGCAGGATCAAACCTGAGTCTCCGGCGCTACATTCGCTATAAGGCGGCAACTCTACCACTGCGCCACCGTGTCGCCCGTGCCACCCGCCTGTTTGGAGTGTGGGAGGAAACCGGAGCACCCGGAGAAAACCCCCGCGGGTCACGGGGAGAACGTACAAACTCCGTACAGACAGCGCCAGTAGTCGGGATTGAACCCAGTTCTCTGGCGCCGCGAGGCAGCAGCTCTACCCGCTGTTTAGTTTAGTTTAGTTTAGTTTAGTGTAACGATACAGTGTGGAAACAGGCCCTTCGGTCCACGCCGACCGGCGATAGCCCGTACACACGCTAGTCCCACGTTGTCCCGCTCTCTCTCATCCACTCCCTACACACGAGGGGGCGGTTTACAGAGGGGCCGATCGACCCACAAACCCCGATGGGCACGTCTTTGGGACGTGGGAGGAAACCGGAGCGCCCGGAGGAAACCCAACAGTATTCTGTATCTTCTTCCTGATCATAAGGGCATAAGTGATAGTAGAATTAGGCCATTTGGCCCATCAAGTCTACTATAGACAATAGACAATAGGTGCAGGAGTAGACTCTGCCATTCGGTCATGGCTGATCTGTCTCTCCCTACTAACCCCATTCCCCCCATAACCTCTGACACCCGTACTAATCAAGAATCTATCTCTGCTATAAATGATGGCAGGAAGCAATGACCAGGATGGGACTGGAGACACAATGCAGGAATAGGCCCACCGAGTCTGTGCCGACCAGCGATCCCTGCACACTAACACTACCGTACACACACTGAGGACAATTTACAGATGACAATTAACCTACAAACCTGCACGTCTTTGGAGCGTGAGAGGAAACCGAAGATCTCGAAGAAAACCCACGCAGGTCACGGGGAGAACGTACAATCTCCATACAGACAGCACCCGTGGCCAGGATTGAACCCGGGTCTCCGGCGCTGTGAGGCAGCAACTCTACCGCTGCGCCACCCTGTTTAGCCCCTGGCGTTCGAGGTTCTTGTTTAGGAGAAACAGAAAATCGGTGCCATTCGGCCCTTCGAACCAGCACCGCCATTCAATATGATCATGGCTGATCATCCACAATCAGTACCCCGTTCCTTGATATTGAGGGAGTGCAGCGTAGGTTCACCAGGTTAAATGGCGGGACTGACATATGAGGAAAGAATGGGTCGACTGGGCTTGTATTCAATGGAATTTAGAAGGATGAGAGGGGATCTTATAGAAACATGTAACATTATTAAGGGATTGGACAGGTTAGATGCAGGAAAAATGTTCCCGATGTTGGGGGAGTCCAGAACCAGAGGGTCACAGTTTAAGAATAAGGGGTCGGCCATTTAGAACGGAGATGAGGAAAAACTTCACCCAGAGAGTTGTGAATCTGTGGAATTCTCTGCCACAGAAGGCAGTGGAGGCCGATTCACTGGATGTATTCAAGAGAGAGTTAGATTGAGCTCTTAGGGTTAAAGGAATCAAGGGACATGGGGAGAAGGCAGGCATGGGGTACTGATTGTGGATGATCAGCCGTGATCATATTGAATGGCGGTGCGAACAGGCTCGAAGGGCCGAGTGGCCTCCTCCTGCACCTATTTCTGTTTCTTGCTTTCTCCCCATAATCCCTTCATTCCGTTAGCCCTAGTCGAAGTGATACAGTGTGGAAATAGGCCCTTCGGCCCAACTTGCCCATGCCGGCCAACATGTCCCATCTACACTAGTCCCACCTGCCCGCGTTTGGTCCATATCCCTCCTAACCCGTCATATCCATGTACCTGTCTAACTGTTTCTTAAACGTTGGGATAGTCCCAGCCTCAACTACCTCCTCCGGCAGCTCGTTCCATACACCCACCACCCGAAGAGCAAGATCTAACTCTCTCTTGAATACATCTCTTCCCCCCCCCCTGCCCGCCCCCCTGGGTGGGGTCTGACCCCATCCCCCACCTCCGATCTCCATCTCCTTCCAAGATCAGCATCATCCCACCACCAACCCGACTGTCCCACCCCATCCCCTTCCACAGACACTCAACCTGTCCCCACCACCCACCCCATCCCAAAGGTTCATCGGTGATAGGAGCAGAATTAGGCCATTCGGCCCATCGAGTCTGCTCCGCCATTCAATCGTGGCTGATCCCTCCTAACCCCATTCTCCTGCCTTCTCCCTGTAACCCCTGACACCCGCACTGATCAAGAATCTATCTATCTCTGCCTTAAATATACCCACTGACTTGTGGTCCCCACAGCCGTCTGTGGCAAAGAATCCCACAGATTCACCACCCTCTGACTAAAGAAATTCCTCCTCATCTCCTTCCTAAGGGAACGTCCTTTAATTCTGAGGCTGTGCCCTCTGGTCCTAGACTCTCCCACTAGTGGAAACATCCTCTCCACATCCACTCTATCCAGGCCGCTCACTGTTCTGTACGTTTCAATGAGGTCCCCCCTCGTCCTTCTAAACTCCAGCGAGTACAGGCCCAGTGCCCACACACACTCATCCTATGTTACTCCCGCAATCAAGTGGGTTTTGTAAACCAGCATTTGTATTTCCTTGTTTCTATCTGCTATCTGCTATATAAGATAATTAGGGGATTGGACACATTAGAGGCAGGAAACATGTTCCCAATGTTGGGGGAGTCCAGAACAAGGGGCCACAGTTTAAGAATAAGGGATAGGCCATTTAGAACGGAGATGAGGAAGAACTTTTTCAGTCAGAGAGTGGTGAAGGTGTGGAATTCTCTGCCTCAGAAGGCAGTGGAGGCCAGTTCGTTGGATGCTTTCAAGAGAGAGCTAGATAGAGCTCTTAAGGATAGCGGAGTGAGGGGGTATGGGGAGAAGGCAGGAACGGGGTACTGATTGAGAATGATCAGCCATGATCGCATTGAATGGCGGTGCTGGCTCGAAGGGCTGAATGGCCTCCTCCTGCACCTATTGTCTATTGTCTATTGGCAGCTTGTTCCATGCACCCACTGCCCTCTGTGTGAGACGTGTCCCCTTGAGTTCCTACTAAATCTTCCCTCCCCTCACCTTAAACCCATGCCCTCGATTCCCCTACTCTGGGTAAAAAAATCTCCATGCATTCACACTATTCCCCTCGTGATTTTGTACACCTTTATAAGATCTCCCCTCATCCTCCTGTGCTCCAAGGAATAGAGACCCAGCCTGCTCAACCTCTCCCTGTAGCTCAGGCCCCTCTAGTCCTGGCAACATCCTCGTGAATCCTCCCTGCACCCTTTCCGGCTCAATGGCATCTTTAACAAAACTGAACAAAATACCGCAAGTGCAATCTTACGATACGATAGAACTTCATCCCAGGAGGGCAATTGGTCTGTCAACAGTCACAGAACACAACAAGATATGTGAAACATGACATTAAAGTGAAGTGTGGAAAGGATTGGGGGATGTGTGAAGATTGGGGGCGGGGGGAGGGGAGTCAGTCTCAGTCTAGCCCACGACAGAAGGGGGAGGGGTTGTACAGTTTGATAGCCACAGGGAAGAAGGATCTCCTGTGGTAGCGATCGTTCTGTGCTCCATCTTGGTGGGACCAGTCTGTTGCTGAAGGTGTTCCTCAGGTTGACCAGTGTGTCATGGAGGGGGTGAGCTGTATTGTCTAGGATGCTCCGCTGTTTGAGGAGCATCCTCCCCTCCAAGACCCCCTCCCGTGACTCCAACTCCACCCCCAGGACAGAGCCGGCCTTCCCGATGAGTTTGTTGATCCGGTTGGCGTCGGCGGCCTTCGCCCTGCTGCCCCGGCACACGGCAGCGAAGAAGATGGCACTGGCCACCACCGACTGGTAGAACATCTGCAGCACCTTCCTGCAGATGTTGAAGGAGCTGAGCCTTCTCAAACAGTACAGCCGGCTCTGTCCCTTCTCGCACAGGGCCTCAGCGTTCCTGGACCAGTCCAGTTGACTGTCCAGGTACACTCCAAGGTGTCTGTACTCCATGGTAGGGGTTGCCAACTATCTCACACCCAAATAAGGGACAAAAGGTGACGTCACCGCCCCACGTGGCCTTACCCAGCCAGTGGGATAACACGTAGTGGGCGGGCGGAGTGAGACGTGGGGGCGGGGGGGTGGGATAACACGGAGTGGGCGGGTGGAGTGAGACGTGTGGGCGGGGGGGTGGGGTGGGATAGCACGGAGTGGGCGGGTGGAGTGAGACGTGGGGGTGGGGGGTGGGGGGTGGGGTGGGATAGCACGGAGTGGGCGGGTGGAGTGAGATGTGGGGGTGGGGGGTGGGGGGTGGGGTGGGATAGCACGGAGTGGGCGGGCAGAGTGAGACGTGTGGGTGGGGGGGTGGGGTAGCACGGAGTGGGCGGGTGGAGTGAGACGGGGTGGGGTGGGATAGCACGGAGTGGGCGGGTGGAGTGAGACGTGTGGGCGGAGGGGTGGGGTGGGATAGCACGGAGTGGGCGGGCGGAGTGAGACGTGTGGGTGGGGGGGTGGGGTAGCACGGAGTGGGCGGGTGGAGTGAGACGTGGGGGTGGGGGGTGGGGTGGGATAGCACGGAGTGGGCGGGTGGAGTGAGACGGGGTGGGGGGTGGGGTGGGATAGCACGGAGTGGGCGGGTGGAGTGAGACGTGGGGGTGGGGGGGATAGCACCGAGCGGACGGGCGGAGTGAGACGTGGGGGTGGGGTGGGATAGCACGGAGTGGGCGGGTGGAGTGAGACGTGTGGGCGGGGGGGTGGGGTGGGATAGCACGGAGTGGGCGGGCGGAGTGAGACGTGTGGGTGGGGGGGTGGGGTAGCACGGAGTGGGCGGGTGGAGTGAGACGTGGGGGTGGGGGGTGGGGTGGGATAGCACGGAGTGGGCGGGCGGAGTGAGACGTGTGGGTGGGGGGGTGGGGTAGCACGGAGTGGGCGGGTGGAGTGAGATGGGGTGGGGGGTGGGGTGGGATAGCACGGAGTGGGCGGGTGGAGTGAGACGTGGGGGTGGGGGGGATAGCACCGAGCGGACGGGCGGAGTGAGACGTGGGGGTGGGGTGGGATAGCACGGAGTGGGCGGGCGGGGTGAGACGTGGGGATAGCACCGAGCGGACGGGCGGAGTGAGACGTGGGGGTGAGGTGGGATAGCACGGAGTGGGCGGGCGGAGTGAGACGTTGGGGCGGGGGGGGATAGCACCGAGGGTGCGGGCGGAGTGAGACGTGGGGGTGGGGTGGGATAGCACGGAGTGGGCGGGCGGAGTGAGACGTTGGGGCGGGGGGATAGCACCGAGCGGACGGGCGGAGTGAGACGTGGGGGTGGGGGGATAGCACCGAGCGGACGGGCGGAGTGAGACGTGGGGGTGGGGGGGATAGCACGGAGTGGGCGGGCGGAGGGAGACGTTGGGGCGGGGGGATAGCACCGAGCGGACGGGCGGAGTGAGACGTTGGGGCGGGGGGATAGCACCGAGCGGACGGGCGGAGTGAGACGTGGGGGTGGGGGTGGGGGGTGGGGTGGGATAGCACGGAGTGGGCGGGCGGAGTGAGACGTTGGGGCGGGGGGGGGATAGCACCGAGGGGGCGGGCGGAGTGAGACGTGGGGGTGGGGTGGGATAGCACAGAGTGGGCGGGCGGAGTGAGACGTTGGGGCGGGGGGATAGCACGGAGTGGGCGGGCGGAGTGAGACGTTGGGGCGGGGGGGGATAGCACCGAGGGGGCGGGCGGAGTGAGACGTGGGGGTGGGGTGGGATAGCACAGAGTGGGCGGGCGGAGTGAGACGTTGGGGCGGGGGGGATAGCACGGAGTGGGCGGGCGGAGTGAGACGTTGGGGCGGGGGGGGATAGCACCGAGGGGGCGGGCGGAGTGAGACGTGGGGGTGGGGTGGGATAGCACAGAGTGGGCGGGCGGAGTGAGACGTTGGGGCGGGGGGGATAGCACGGAGTGGGCGGGCGGAGTGAGACGTTGGGGCGGGGGGATAGCACCGAGTGGGCGGGCGGGGTGAGACGTGGGGGTGGGGGTGGGGGGTGGGGTGGGATAGCACGGAGTGGGCGGGCGGAGTGAGACGTTGGGGCGGGGGGGATAGCACGGAGTGGGCGGGCGGAGTGAGACGTTGGGGCGGGGGGGATAGCACCGAGTGGGCGGGCGGGGTGAGACGTTGGGGCGGGGGGGGGATAGCACGGAGCGGGCGGGCGGAGTGAGCCGTGGGGGTGGGGGTGGGGGTGGGGTGGGATAGCACGGAGTGGGCGGGCGGGGTGAGACGTTGGGGCGGGGGGATAGCACCGAGCGGACGGACGGAGTGAGACGTGGGGGTGGGGGTGGGGGGTGGGGTGGGATAGCACGGAGTGGGCGGGCGGAGTGAGACGTTGGGGCGGGGGGGGGATAGCACCGAGGGGGCGGGCGGAGTGAGACGTGGGGGTGGGGTGGGATAGCACGGAGTGGGCGGGCGGAGTGAGACGTGGGGGTGGGGTGGGATAGCACGGAGTGGGCGGGCGGAGTGAGACGTGGGGGTGGGGGTGGGGGGTGGGGTGGGATAGCACGGAGTGGGCGGGCGGAGTGAGACGTGGGGGCGGGGGGATAGCACCGAGCGGACGGGCGGAGTGAGACGTTGGGGCGGGGGGATAGCACCGAGCGGACGGGCGGAGTGAGACGTGGGGGTGGGGGTGGGGGTGGGGGGTGGGGTGGGATAGCACGGAGTGGGCGGGCGGAGTGAGACGTTGGGGCGGGGGGATAGCACCGAGGGGGCGGGCGGAGTGAGACGTGGGGGTGGGGGTGGGGGGTGGGGTGGGATAGCACGGAGGGGGCGGGCGGAGTGAGACGTGGGGGTGGGGGTGGGGGGTGGGGTGGGATAGCACGGAGCGGACGGGCGGAGTGAGACGTGGGGGTGGGGGTGGGGGGTGGGGTGGGATAGCACGGAGCGGACGGGCGGAGTGAGACGTGGGGGTGGGGCTGTGGGATAGCACCGAGTGGGCGGGCGGGGTGAGACGTTGGGGCGGGGGGGGGATAGCACGGAGCGGGCGGGCGGAGTGAGACGTGGGGGTGGGGCGGTGGGATAGCACGGAGCGGATGGCCGAGTGGGCCACTTTTCCCATCCACCTCCTGGGGCTCAGGTGAGCAGGGAGTCACATGATGTCCCCAGCGGGGGCGGGGCCGGGGTGACGTGTAGGTGGGCGGACCCGCGCGTGATTGACAGTTGCGGGCGGGGTGATGTCATGGGGGGCGGGCGACGACACGAGACGGAGCTCTATGACGTATTGGTGTGGGCGGGGCGCTGCGCCGTCAAGAGGGCGGGGCCAGGGGGCGGGGCGCGGTGACGTTTCCGTGTGGGCGGGACTCGCTGACGTCCAGGGGGCGGTGACGCAATGTGATTTGACGCGGTGACGTGCTGGATGGGACGCGGTGACGTGTGGGCGGGGCACGGTGATGTGTGCGCGGGGTGCGGTGAGGTGACTGGTGGGACGCGGTGACGTCCGAGGGCGGGGCGCGGTGACTGACGGGAGGCGGGCAGGTGAGGGCGGGGCCCGGCGCCGCAGGTGAGGTGGAGGTGGGCGACGGGCTCAGGGACAGGTGGAGGTGCGGCCACGGGTGGAGCTACAGGTACAGGTGAGGAGGCGCCAGGGACAGGTGGAGGGGCGGCCTCGGGAGGAGCTACAGGTACAGGTGCGGAGGTGCCGGGCCCAGCTGCAGGTGGAGGTGCGGCCCCGGGTGCAGCTACAGCTGCGGCTACAGGTGGAGGTGCGGCCCCGGGTGCAGCTACAGCTGCGGCTACAGGTGGAGGTGCGGCCCCGCGGGGGCGGGGGCGTGGACGGGAGCAGGAAGCGGCGGCTGGGCCGAAGCGGCGACAGGATGAGCTCCGCCGAGGACAATTACAACTTTGTGTTTAAAGGTGAGAGGCCCCGACCCCGACCCACATCGGTAACTCAGGTATAACCCGCACCAGTAACTCGGGTATAACCCGCACCAGTAACTCAGTCATAACCTGAACTAGTAACTCAATTATAACCCGGACTAGTAACTCAGTCATAACCCGGACTAGTAACTCAGTCATAACCTGGACTAGTAACTCAGTCATAACCGGGACTAGTAACTCAGTCATAACCCGGACTAGTAACTCAGTTATAACCCGGACTAGTAACTCAGTCATAACCCGGACTAGTAACTCAGTCATAACCGGGACTAGTAACTCAATTATAACCCGGACTAGTAACTCAGTCATAACCCGGACTAGTAACTCAGTCATAACCTGGACTAGTAACTCAATTATAACCCGGACTAGTAACTCAGTTATAACCCGGACTAGTAACTCAGTTATAACCCGGACTAGTAACTCAGTTAGAACCCGGACTAGTAACTCAGTTATAACCCGGACTAGTAACTCAGTTATAACCCGGACTAGTAACTCAGTTATAACCCGGACCAGTAACTCAGTTATAACCCGGACCAGTAACTCAGTTATAACCCGGACTAGTAACTCAGTTATAACCCGGACTAGTAACTCAGTTATAACCCGGACTAGGAACTCAGTTATAACCCGCACTAGTAACTCAGTTATAACCCGGACTAGTAACTCAGTTATAACCCGGACTAGTAACTCAGTTATAACCCGGACTAGTAACTCAGTTATAACCCGGACTAGTAACTCAGTTATAACCCGGACTAGTAACTCAGTTATAACCTGGACTAGTAACTCAGTTATAACCCGGACTAGTAACTCAGTTATAACCCGGACTAGAAACTCAGTTATAGTAACCCTTGGGATTAACTTAATCAGTAGGCCTAGGCTTGAACTAGTAACAGTTCTAATCTGGACTAGTAACTCAGTTATAACCTGGACTAGTAACTCAGTCATAACCCGGACCAGTAACTCAGTTATAACCTGGACCAGTAACTCAGTTATAACCTGGACTAGTAACTCAGTTATAACCTGGACTAGTAACTCAGTCATAACCTGTACTAGTAACTCAGTTATAACCCGGACCAGTAACTCAGTTATAACCTGCACTGGTAACCCTTGGCGTTACCTTAAGCAGTAGCCCTAGGGTCGATCCTGAACTAGTAACTAAGTCACAGCCTGGACTATTAATCCTAGACACTAACATTAACCTGTAACATGGGCCCAACCCTAACTAGTAACTCTGTTATAATCTGAACTAGTAATCCCGGGCACTAGTCTGCGGCACCTTCAGTCACTCTGTCAGAACATGTTTTAATAATGATTAGATGCTAACCTTGACCAGTAACCCTATGCGCTGACGTTAGCCAGTAACCTAGGCACTGACATTAACAAGCACTTGGCAGTAATCTTAACTAGTAATCCTTTGCACTAACCCTGAATTGCACTCCGCAGTAATTTTAACTGGTAATCCTAGGTACAGATCTTAGTAAACCTGGACACTAACCTGAACTAATAACAATCAATGCTAACCTTAACCAGTTGCATCTGCTCTAATGTGAACTAGTAACCCTTGGCATTAACCTTAACCTGATCTCAATGCACACTTGATTTCCTGAGTTCTAATCGAGTAACTCACGAGGTTAGCCTTAACTTAATCCCTGATCATTAACCATCACCAGTATCCTTCATTATTAACCATTAACCAGATTCACAAACTAGCCTTAATCAGTAGCATCACTGATTGTAATCAGTAACCCCAAGCACTAAAATGAGCTAGAACTAGTTTTAACCACTTAACATCACCACTAAACCTGAACCTGTTTGATCAACTTCATTCACAACTCTGTCATTAACCTGTAACTCTAATCATGAATCTTAATCCAACCCTCCCCAATCACCCCGATATTGGTATTATTTAGTTTAGGTTAGAATTGTCCCTAGTGTGTGTAGGATAGTGTTAGTGTGCGGGGATCGCTGGTCAGCACGGACTCGGTGGGCCGAAGGGCCTGTTTCCGAAGGCCTACCGAGTCCATGCCGACCAGCGATCCCCGCACACTAACACTATCCTACACACACTAGGGACAATTTGCACTAATACCAAGCCGATTAACCCACAAACCTGCACGTCTTTGGAGTGTGGGAGGAAACCGACGATCTCGGAGAAAACCCACGCAGGTCACGGGGAGAACGTGCAAACTCCGTACAGACAGCGCCCGCAGTCGGGATGGAACCCGGGTCTCTGGCGCCGTGAGGCAGCAGCTCTGTGCTATACGGTGCAGTCAAATCTTACCATCCATGAGTACGATCACCACATACACACAGGTTCACAATGGGTGGTGCAAAGAGAACAATGTCTAGTGCAGAGTACGGGAAAGTGCCGGTGAACTGTCCCGTAGTCTGATAACAGCTGGGTAGAGAATCCAGAATGGTCCAACATCTGCAATCGGACAGAATTAACAGGGGTGTAAGCTTCTGTACCTTCTGCCAGATGGGAGCAGGGAGAAGAGAGAATGACCGGGGTGGGACAGGGACAAGTCTTTGACGATGTCGGCTGCTTTAACCCGAGGCAGCGTGAGGTGTAGATGGAGTCGATGGTGGCGAGTGTGGTGTGTGTGAGTGTGGGCTACATCTACAATGGTGGGGAGTGTGGTGCGTGTGTGAGTGTGGGCTACATCTACAATGGTGGGGAGTGTGGTGCGTGTGTGAGTGTGGGCTACATCTACAATGGTGGGGAGTGTGGTGCGTGTGTGAGTGTGGGCTACATCTACAATGGTGGGGAGTGTGGTGCGTGTGATGCATTGTAGTGCACCAGTTCCAGAGACAAAGTCCAATGTCCAATGTCCGCAATGGGGTAGAGGTGGATTGGACGGCACCCTAGCTTATGGAAGGGTTGTTCAAGATTCACGAGGATGTTGCCAGGACTAGAGGGTGTGAGGTACAGGGAGAGGTTGAGCAGGCTGGGTCTCTATTCCTTGGAGCGCAGGAGGATGAGGGGTGATCTTATAACAGTATAACAGTATAACAGAGCTTTATTTGTCATTCGGTACCGAGGTACCGAACGAAACTACATAGCAGTCATACAAAAAAGAACACAAGACACATGACCCCAACACAAACGTCCATCACAGTGACCCCAAACACCCCCTCACTGTGATGGAGGCAACAAAACTTCCACTCTCTTCCCCACGCCCACGGACAGACAGCTCGTCCTCGACCGACCCGCACAGTCCCCGCAAGGGGATGGAAGTCCCCGCGGCCGAATCGCACCGGGCGCTGAAACGTGTATAAAATCACGAGAGGAATAGATCGGGTAGACGCACAGAGTCTCTTGCCCAGAGTAGGGGAATCGAGGACCAGAGGACATGGGTTCAAGGTGAAGGGGAAAAGATTTAATAGGAATCCGAGGGGTAACTTTTCCACACAGAGGGTGGTGGGCGTATGGAACGAGCTGCCGGAGGAGGTAGTTGAGGCTGGGACTATCCCAACATTTAGACAGGTACATGGATAGGACAGGTTTGGAGGGATATGAACCAAGAACAGGCAAGTGGGACTAGTGTAGCTGGAACATTGTTGGCCGATGTGGGCAAGTTGGGCCGAAGAGCCTGTTTCCACACTACATCACTCTCTGACTCTCACTCTACAAATCTATCGCATGCTAAACAGTCACCGGATAACAAATCAAGGCCAGCAACGAAAGGTGGAGCCCACAATGATCCATTGTTGTCTGTAGACGAGGTGATAACGAGGAGGTCGGAACAGTGAAACTAAGCGGGAAGACAGGTACATGGATAGGACGGGTTTGGAGGGATATGGGCCAAACGCGGGCAGGTGGGACTAGTGTAGCTGGGGCATGTTGGCCGGTGTGGGCAAGTTGGGCCGAAGGGCCTGTTTCCACACTGTGACACTCTATAACTATACAGAGTGCAGAATGTAGTTCTCAGCATTGTAGTGCACCAGTTCCAGAGACACAGTCCAATGTCCGCAATGGGGTAGAGGTGAATCGGACAGTAACCTACCTTATGGATGGACCGTTCAGAAGCCTGATAACCGTGGGGAAGACGCTGTCCTGAGTCTGGTGGTGCGCACTTTCAAGCTTCTGCACCTTCTGCCGGACGGGAGCGGGGAGAAGGAACGACCGGGGTGGGACAGGGACAAGTCTTTGATCGTTTCCACCACCGCCCTCTGCTGTCTTCCATGAAGCTAATTCTCTATCCGGTCGGCCAGCTCTCCTTGGATCCCGTGTGATCTAACCTTCCCGAGCAGCCTACCATGCGGAACCTGATTAAAGGCCTTGCTGAAGGCCATCAATAGTTCTGCCTTATCACCATTCTTGGTTACTTCTTCAAAAAAAAACTCAACCGGGTTTGTCAGGCACTGTGTAAAACCATGCTGACTATCACCAATCAATCCCGGTCTATCCAAATGCATAGATATCTTATCCCTCAGAATACTCTCCAGTAACTTGGCTGGAAGGGCCAAAAGGCCTCCTCCAGCACATGAAGAAAGCCAATGGAATGTTGGCCTTCATAACAAGAGGATTTGAGTATAGGAGCAAAGAGGTCCTTCTGCAGTTGTACAGGGCCCTAGTGAGACCGCACCTGGAGTACTGTGTGCAGTTTTGGTCACCAAATTTGAGGAAGGATATTCTTGCTATTGAGGGCGTGCAGCGTAGGTTTACTAGGTTAATTCCCGGAATGGCGGGACTGTCGTACGTTGAAAGACTGGAGCGACTAGGCTTGTATACACTGGAATTTAGAAGGATGAGAGGGGATCTTATCGAAACGTATAAGATTATTAAGGGGTTGGACACGTTAGAGGCAGGAAACATGTTCCCAATGTTGGGGGAGTCCAGAACAAGGGGCCACAGTTTAAGAATAAGGGGTCGGCCATTTAGAACGGAGATGAGGAAAAACTTTTTCAGTCAGAGAGTTGTGAATCTGTGGAATTCTCTGCCTCGGAAGGCAGCGGAGGCCAATTCTCTGAATGCTTTCAAGAGAGAGCTAGATAGAGCTCTTAAGGATAGCGGAGTCAGGGGGTATGGGGAGAAGGCAGGAACGGGGTACTGATTGAGAATGATCAGCCATGATCACATTGAATGGCGGTGCTGGCTCGAAGGGCCGAATGGCCTCCTCCTGCACCTATTGTCTATTGTCTATTGTTTTCTATGTTTACCACTGACGTCAGACCCACTGGTCTACAGTTCCCAGGATTTTCCTTGCAGCCCATCTTAAATAGAGGCACAACATTAGCCACCCTCCAGCCTGCCAGCACCTCACCTGTGTCTCATGATGATCAGACAATAGGTGCAGGAGTAGGCCATTCGGCCCTTCGAGCCTGCTGCCTTCTGAGGCAGAGAATTCCACAGATTCACAACTCTCGGACTGAAAAAGTTTTTCCTCATCTCAGTTCTAAATGGCCGACCCCTTATTCTTAATAATCCCTTAATAATCTTAAACGTTTCGATAAGATCCCCTCTCATCCTTCTAAATTCCAGTGTATACAAGCCTAGTCGCTCCAGTCTTTCAACATACGACAGCCCTGCCATTCCAGGGAATTAACCTAGTAAACCTACGCTGCACGCCCTCAATAGCAAGAACATCCTTCCTCAAATTTGGAGACCAAAACTGCACACAGTACTCCAGGTGCGGTCTCACTTTATATATATTTATCAGGAGAATAGGCTGGGACTAGATTTTACAGAGTGCAGGAAGCTGAAGGGCGACGTTATTGTTTAGTTTAGAGATACAGCACGGAAACAGGCCCTTCGGCCCACCGAGTCCGCGCCGACCAGCGATCCCCGCACACTAACACTATCCTACACACATAGAAAATAGGTGCAGGAGGAGGCCATTCGGCCCTTTGAGCAAGCACCGCCATTCAATGTGATCACGGCTGATCGTCCACAATCAGTAACCCGTGCCTGCCTTCTCCCCATATCCCTTGATTCCACTAGCCCCTAGAGCTCTATCTAACTCTCTCTTAAATCCATCCAGCGAATTTGCCTCCACTGCCCTCTGTGGCAGAGAATTCCACAAATTCACAACTCTCTGGGTGAAAAAGTTCCTTCTCACCTCAGTTTTAAATGGCCTCCCCTTTACTCTTAGACTGTGTGGCCCCTGGTTCTGGACTCCCCCAACATTGGGAACATTTTTCCTGCATCTAGCTTGTCCGGTCCTTCTATAATTTTACACACTAGGGACAATTAGCATTTATACCAATACCAGTTAACCTACAAACCTGTATATCTCTGGAACACCAGCCCAGCACGGGAACAGGCCATTCGGCCCACAATGTCCATGACGACCATGACGCCAGGTTCAGCTAACCTCCTCTGCCTGCACATGATCCATATCCCTCCAATGCCCGCCCATCCCATGTGCTTCCCACGAGGAGGAGCAAGGTCACACCAGGGTAGTGGAGTGAAGAACTGGACAACGTTTGTTCAAGGTGGGGGGAGGAAGATTTAATAGGAAGACCGAACATGCTGGAGTAACTCAACGGGTCTGGAGAACATGAGATGGGCCCTTCTTCAGACTGATTCTGAGTCTACCTGTCCCTGCCGAGTTACTCCAGCACTTTTTGTCTTTTTGTTGTCATTACCAGCATCTGCAGTTCCTTGTTTTCCTACAAAGGGTTATTAGGATCCCGAGGAGCAACCTTTTTTTCCACACGGAGGGTGGTGGGAATACAGAGCGAGCTTGCAGATGAAGTGGTTGAGGCAGGTAGTGTAACGGACTGTGGCACGGCGGTAGAATCGCTGCCTCACAGCGCCGGAGACCCGGGTTCCATCCCGACTCACTAGGGCCCTGTACAACTGCAGAAGGACCTCTTTGCTCCTATACTCAACTCCTCTTGTTATGAAGGCCAACATTCCATTGGCTTTCTTCACTGCCTGCTGTACCTGCATGCTTCCTTTCAGTGACTGATGCACTAGGACACCCAGATCTCGTTGTACGTCCCCTTTTCCGAAATTCCTCCTCATCTCCTTCCTAAAGGAACGTCCTTTAATTCTGAGGCTGTGCCCTCTGGTCCTAGACTCTCCCACTAGTGGAAACATCCTCTCCACATCCACTCTATCCAGGCCGCTCACTGTTCTGTACGTTTCATTGAGGTCCCCCCTCATCCTTCTAAACTCCAGCGAGTACAGGCCCAGTGCCCACAAACGCTCATCATATGTTAACCCTCTCACTCCTGCTCATTGTCAGTTGTTTGTTGGGTGAGAACGAGAAGCTGGTGTGACTTGAATTGGGGGGGATGGGAGGGGGGTGGGTGGGGGAGGTGGTTTGGGGAGGGATGGAGAGAAAGGGAATGCCAAGGGTTTACTTGAAGTTGGAGCAATCAATATTTACGTTTATCCTACATTTTATAGCGAAGCCAAATTAACCTGCAAAGCTGCAGGTCTTTGGGAGTTGGGTGTAAACCAGAGCACCCGGAGAAAACCCACGCGGTCACATGGAGAACGTACAAACTCATCAACAAGTTACCTGAAATGAGAGCAATCAATGGGAGGTCACGGTGGCGCAGCGGTAGAGTTGCCGCCTTATAGCGAATGCAGCGCCGGAGACCCGGGTTCCATCCCGACTACGAGCGCCGTCTGTACGGAGTTTGCACGTTCTCCCCGTGACCTGCGTGGGTTTTCTCCGAGATCTTCGGTTTCCTCCCACACTCCAAAGACGTGCAGGTTTGTAGGTTAATTGGCTGGGCAAATGTAAAGGTTGTCCCTAGTGTGTGTAGGATAGTGTTAGTGTGTGGGGATCGCTGGGCGGCACGGACTCGGTGGGCCGAAGGGCCTGTTTCCGCGCTGTATCGCTAAACTAAACTAAAACAATGTTTGTACCGCTGGGTTGTAAGCTGCCCAAGCTGATTTCAGGTTACTCCGACTCCCTCTCCTCTCTCCCCCGCCCTGGTTGCTCTTCCTGTTCCACTAGTCGTACCCCTGCACCCCTCCCGCCTCTCCCAGCCAACAATGGGGCAGTGTGGGCTCCACCCTTCCTGAGCTCATATGTCGCCCGCCCTGATTTGTCCCGGCCTTTCCTCGCCTCCAATCTCAAAAGTGATTAGAGCAGAATTAGGCCATTCGGCCCATCGAGTCCACTCCGCCATTCAATCGCATCTGTTCTATCTCTCCCTCCTAACCCCATTCTCCTGCCTTCTCCCCACAACCCCTGACACCCGCACTGATCAACAATCTGTCCATCTCTGCCTTGAATATACCCACTGACTTGTGGCCCCCACAGCCGTCTGTGGCAA
Source organism: Rhinoraja longicauda (assembly GCF_053455715.1). Lineage (NCBI taxonomy): Eukaryota > Metazoa > Chordata > Chondrichthyes > Rajiformes > Arhynchobatidae > Rhinoraja > Rhinoraja longicauda. The sequence continues at coordinate 2,702,123 of NC_135996.1, forward strand.
AGAATCCCACACATTCACCGCCCTCTGACTGAAGAAATTCCTCCCCATCTCCTTCCTAAAGGAACGTCCTTTAATTCTGAGGCTGTGACTAGTCTGAGATTCTCCCTCCAATCCCCCCTCCCCCCCCCCCCATGTTGTGAAGAGGATGTTTCCACTAGTGGGAGAGTCTAGGACTAGAGGTCACAGCCTCAGAATTAAAGGACGTTCTTGATTAGATAGATTCTTGATTAGTACTGGTGTCAGGGGTTACAGGCAGAAGACAGGAGAATGGGGTTAGGAGGGAGAGATAGATCAGCCATGATTGAATGGGGGAGTAGACTTGAAGGGCCGAATGGCCTAATTTTGCTCCTACATCTTGTGATTCTGTCTGAACGGCTGAATTACTCCAGCTTATTGTGTCTGTCCCAGCTTCTACACTTAAGGGTTTGACTGACGAAGGCCAATGTGCCAAAAGCCTTCTTGACCACCCTATCTACCTGTGGCACCACGATGTACCTGCGCTCCTAGACCCCTCTGCTCTACAACACTCCCTGTCTACCTGCGCTCCTAGACCCCTCTGCTCTACAACACTCCCTGTCTACCTGCGCTCCTAGATCCCTCTGCTCTACAACACTCCCTGTCTACCTGCGCTCCTAGACCCCTCTGCTCTACAACACTCCCTGTCTACCTGCGCTCCTAGATCCCTCTGCTCTACAACACTCCCCATCTACCTGTGACGCCATACTTTCAGGGAACTGTGTACCTGCGCTCCTAGATCCCTCTGCTCTACAACACTCCCCATCTACCTGTGCTCCTAGATCCCTCTGCTCTACAACACTCCCCACAGCCCTGTCGTTCCTGCCCTGGTTCGACTTTGCAAATGCAACACCTCACACTTACATCTGCATAAATCGAGGTGGCGCGGCGGTAGAGTTGCTGCCTCACAGCGCCGGAGACCCGGGTTCCATCCCGACCACGGGCGCCGTCTGTACGGAGTTTGTACGTTTGTTCTCCCCGTGACCTGCGTGGGTTTTCTCCGGGCGCTCCGGTTTCCTCCCACACTCCAAAGACGTGCAGGTTTGTAGGTTAATTGGCTTTGGTAAAGATTGTTAATTGTCCCCAGTGTGTGTGTAGGATAGTGTTAGTGTGCGGGGATCGCTGGGCGGCACGGCCCCGGTGGGCCGAAGGGCCTGTTTCAGCGCTGTGTCTAAACTAGACTAACCAATCCTCAGCCCACTCCCCAACTGACCTGATCCTGCTGTGATCTTTGATAACCGTCTTC
>NC_135996.1:2705883-2710347 GCF_053455715.1 Rhinoraja longicauda
GGGACTGGGGTACACTGGGGTACACTGGGGTACAGGGGACTGGGGTACACTGGGGGGACTGGGTACACTGGGGTACAGGGGACTGGGGTACACTGGGGGACTGGGGTACACTGGGGGACTGGGGTACACTGGGGCACAGGGGACTGGGGCACACTGGGGTACAGGGGACTGGGGTACACTGGGGTACACTGGGGTACAGGGGACTCTGGTACAGGGGACTGGGGTACACGGGGGGGTACACTGGGGTACAGGGGACTGGGGCACACTGGGTTACAGGGGACTGGGGCACACTGGGGTACAGGGGACTGGGGTACACTGGGGCACAGGGGACTGGGGCACACTGGGGTACACTGGGGGTACACTGGGGTACAGGGGACTGGGGTACACTGGGAGTACAGGGGACTGGGGCACACTGGGGTACACTGGGGCACACTGGGAGTACAGGGACTGGGGCACACTGGGGGACTGGGGTACAGGGGACTGGGGCACACTGGGGCACACTGGGGGTACACTGGGGTACAGGGGACTGGGGTACACTGGGGTATACTGGGGTACAGTGGACTGGGGCGCACTGGGGTATACTGGGGCGCAGTGGACTGGGGTACACTGGGGTATACTGGGGTACAGTGGACTGGGGTATACTGGGGTACAGTGGACTGGGGTACACCGGGGTGCACTGGGGAACAGGGGACTGGGGTACACTGGGGTACAGGGGACCGGGGTATACTGGGGCACACGGGGGTACACGGGGGGTACAGGGGACTGGGGTACACTGGGGCACACTGGGGTACACTGGGGTACAGGGGACTGGGGCACACTGGGGTACACTGGGGTACAGGGGACTGGGGCACACTGGGGTACACTGAGACACACTGGGGTACACTGGGGTATACTGGGGTACACTGGGGTACAGGGGACTGGGGCACACTGGGGTGCAGGGGACTGGGGCACACTGGGGTACAGGGGACGGGGGCACACTGGGGTACACCGGGGTATACTGGGGTACAGGGGACTGAGGTACACTGGGGTACAGGGGACTGTGGTACACTGGGGTACACTGGGGCACACTGGGGTACACTGGGATACAGGGGACTGGGGTACAGGGGACTGGGGCAGACTGGAGTACAGGGGACTGGGGCACACTGGGGTACAGGGCACTGGGGTACACTGGGGTACACGGGGGGTACACTGGGGTACAGGGGACTGGGGTACACTGGGGGTACAGGGGACTGTGGTACACTGGGGTACAGGGCACTGGGGTACACTGGGGTATACTGGGGTACACTGGGGTACAGGGGACTGGGGTACACTGGGTACAGGGGACTGGGGTATGCTGGGGTACACTGGGACACGCTGGGGTACACTGGGGTACAGGGGACTGGGGTACAGGGGACTGGGGTACACTGGGGGTACAGGGGACTGTGGTACACTGGGGTACACTGGTATACACTGGGTACAGGGGACTGGGGTACACTGGGGTACACGGGACTGGGGTACACTGGGGTACACTGGGGGACTGGGGCACACTGGGGTACAGGGGACTGGGGTACAGGGGACTGGGGCACACTGGGGTATACTGTGGTACACTGGGGGACTGGGGTACACTGGGGGACTGGGGTACACTGGGGTACAGTGGACTGGGGTACGGGGACTGGGGTACACTGGGGTATACTGGGGTACAGGGGACTGGGGTACAGGGGACTGGTGTATAATGGGGGTACAGGGGACTGGGGTACAGGGGACTGGGGTACAGGGGACTGGGGTACACTGGGGTACAGGGGACTGGGGTACACTGGGGCACAGGGGACTGGGGCACACTGGGGCACAGGGGACTGGGGCACACTGGGGCACAGGGGACTGGGGTACACTGGGGTACAGGGGACTGGGGTACACTGGGGTACAGGGGACTGGGGCACACTGGGGTATACTGTGGTACACTGGGGGATTGGGGTACACTGGGGTACACTGGGGTACACTGGGGTACAGTGGACTGGGGTACGGGGACTGGGGTACACTGGGGTACAGGGGACTGGGGTACAGGGGACTGGGGTATAATGGGGGTACAGGGGACTGGGGTACAGGGGAGGGTGGGTACAGGGGACTGGGGTACAGCTGGGGTACAGGGGACTGGGGTACACTGGGGTACAGGGGACTGGGGTACACTGGGGTACAGGGGACTGGGGTACACTGGGGCACAGGGGACTGGGGCACACTGGGGTACAGGGGACTGGGGTACACTGGGGCACAGGGGACTGGGGTACACTGGGGTACAGGGGACTGGGGTACACTGGGGTACACTGGGGTACAGGGGACTGGGGCACACTGGGTTACAGGGGACTGGGGCACACTGGGGTACAGGGGACTGGGGCACACTGGGGCACAGGGGACTGGGGCACACTGGGGTACAGGGGACTGGGGCACACTGGGGTACACTGGGAGTACAGGGGACTGGGGCACATTGGGGTACACTGGGAGTACAGGGGACTGGGGTACACTGGGGGACTGGGGTACAGGGGACTGGGGCACACTGGGAGTACAGGGGACTGGGGTACACTGGGGCACACTGGGAGTACAGGGGACTGGGGTACACTGGGGGACTGGGGTACAGGGGACTGGGGCACACTGGGGTACACTGGGGCACACTGGGGTACACTGGGGCACACTGGGGTACAGGGGACTGGGGTACACTGGGGGTACACTGGGGTACAGGGGACTGGGGTACAGGGGACTGGGGCACACTGGGGTACACTGGGGCACACTGGGGTACAGGGGACTGGGGTACACTGGGGGTACAGGGGAATGCAGTACACTGGGGTACACTGGGGTACAGGGGACTGGGGTACACTGGGTACAGGGGACTGGGGTACAGGGGACTGGGGTACACTGGGGTACACTGGGGGTAAAGGGGACTGGGGTACACTGGGGCACACTGGGGTACAGGGGACTGGGGTACACTGGGGTACAGGGGACTGGGGTACACTGGGGTACAGGGGACTGGGGTACACTGGAGTACAGGGGACTGGGGTAGAGGGGACTGGGGTACACTGGGGTACAGGGGACTGGGGTACAGGGGACTGGGGTACACTGGGGGACTGGGGTACACGGGGGGACTGGGGTACACTGGGGGACTGGGGTACACTGGGGGACTGGGGTGCAGGGGACTGGGGTACACTGGGGTACAGGGTGTGGGGTGGAGTGTGATGGCCGGGATGCAGGGGGAGTCTGTCATCACCTCCAAATGAGTCTGGGGTGGGGGGGGGGGAGAGATGGGGGGCACGCGTTGTGGGGGGGCATGCCTCTGTATCGGGGGGGTGGGGGGGAAGAGTGACATTCCCCACCCATATCCCTCCAAACCCGTCCTATCCATGTACCTGTCCAACTGTTTCCTAAACGTTGGGATAGTCCCAGCCTCAACTACCTCCTCCGGCAGCTCGTTCCATTCACCCACCACCCTCTGTGTGGAAAAGTTACCCCTCGGATTCCTATTAAAACTTTCCCCTTCACCTTGAACCCGTGTCCTCTGGTCCTCGATTCCCCTACTCTGGGCAAGAGACTCTGTGCATCTACCCGATCTATTCCCCTCATGATTTTGTGCACCTCTATAAGATCACCCCTCATCCTCCTGCGCTCCAGGGAGTAGAGACCCAGCCTGCTCAACCTCTCCCTGTAGCTCACACCCTCTAGTCCTGGCAACATCCTCGTGAATCTTCTCTGCGCCCTTCCCAGCTTGACGACATCTTCCCTGTAACACGGTGCCCAGAACTGAACACAATGCTCTAAATGCGGCCTCACCAACGTCTTGAAGACAGAAGCAGGGGAATTTATTATGGGGAACAAAGAAATGGCAGACGAGTTAAACCGTTACTTTGGATCTGTCTTCACTGAGGAAGATACACACAATCTCCCAAATGTTCTAGGGGCTGGAGAACCTAGGGTGATGGAGGAACTGAAGGAAATCCACATTAGGCAGGAAATGGTTTTGGGTAGACTGATGGGACTGAAGGCTGATAAATCCCCAGGGCCTGATGGTCTGCATCCCAGAGTACTTAAGGAGGTGGCTCTAGAAATAGTGGAAGCATTGGAGATCATTTTTCAATGTTCTATAGATTCAGGATCAGTTCCTGTGGATTGGAGGATAGCAAATGTTATCCCACTTTTTAAGAAAGGAGGGAGAGAGAAAACGGGTAATTATAGACCAGTTAGTCTGACATCAGTGGTGGGGAAAATGCTGGAGTCAATTATAAAAGACGAAATTGCTGAGCATTTGGATAGCAGTAACGGGATCGTTCCGAGTCAGCATGGATTTACGAAGGGGAAATCATGCTTGACAAATCTACTGGAATTTTTTGAGGATGTAACTAGGAAAATTGACAAGGGAGAGTCAGTGGATGTGGTGTACCTCGACTTTCAGAAAGCCTTCGACAAGGTCCCACATAGGAGATTAGTGGCAAAATTAGGGCACAT